>NC_091350.1:21860788-21863288 GCF_038502225.1 Cherax quadricarinatus | reverse complement strand
GATAAGGACAGTAATAGGTTTAGTAGAAAAACAGAAATGAGCAGGAACGGTAAAGAGAAAGGAGAGTCTTTCAATGTTTATTATGCTAATTGCCGTAGTGCTAGGAATAAGATGGACGAGTTGAGATTAGTTGCTAGTGCAGGTAACATTGATGTATTTGCCTTAACTGAGACGTGGTTTAATTAAAAAAGTCGGGACATGCCTGCGGAATGTCATATTCAGGGTTTTAAATTGTTCCAAGTAGATAGAAGTATCGGGAAGGGGGGTGGGGTGGCATTGTATGTCCGAGATCGCTTGAACTGTTGCATAAAAACGGGTATTAAGTCTGAAGTAACACATCCTTGAGTGGGGATGACCAGACTGGGTGGGTCATTGGGATAATCCGGGGGGTGGGTCATTGGTCTAATGGGGGGGGGGACATGGACCTGCTCCGCATGGGTCAGTAGGCTTGTTGCAGTGTTCCTTCTTTCTTATGTTCTTAACACGTTGTCATTATTAATGATGTTACCACAACAGTGACAACACGTTGACATTACTAATGATGTCACCACAACAGTGACAACACGTTGTCATTACTAATGTCACCACAACAGTGACAACACGTTGACATTACTAATGATGTCACCACAACAGTGACAACACGGTGTCATTACTAATGATGCAACCACAAGTGACAACACGTTGTCATTACTAATGATGTCACCACAAGTGACAACACGTTGTCATTACTAATGATGTCACCACAAGTGACAACACGTTGTCATTACTAATGATGGCACCACAACAGTAATAACACCTCGTCATTACAATATCACTACAACAGTAACAACACCTTGTCATTACCATGTCACTACAACAGTAATAACACCTGGTCATTACCATGTCACCATAACAGTAATAATAACACTTGGTCATCGAAAGCTCTATCATTTTCCACAGAAATATTAAATTACACTTTCACATCAGACTCAACAGTGACAGTTTTACTGTTATGTACCCAAGAATAATCCCTCAAAAATTATTACTATAAGCGCCTGTTTGACTTAGTGTTATCTTAATCACCTGGAAAGCTTAATTGGTAGTTATACAGCACTTGTGGAGTGGGTGGAAAACTTAAATTCCTCGGATCGCGAACTCTTCACTAGCATAAATGCAGCTTTTAAAGGCCCGTAGCCTGGTAGGCAAAGCTCTCGCTTCACAGACCGAGTGTCTGTGGTTCGATCCCGGCACAGGTGGAAACATTGGGCATGTTTCCTTACACCTGCTGTCCTTTTACCTAGCCAGCAAGTAGGTACCTGGGTGTTAGTCGACTGGTGTGTCGCATCCTAGGGGACAAGATTGAGGACCCCAATGGAAATAAGACAGTCCCACGATGACGCACGGTCCTTCTTGGGATATCGTGGGTGGCTAACCCTCCGGGATTAAAAATCCTAACGAATTCTTATCCCTCTTGAATACATTTTATTCACTATTATTCCATGACACACTTGTCAGAGGCTTTGAAAAGTCCATGTTCATTGTATCTCTATTTTCCATGTTTCCCAGTGAATCAACGAACGACTAAGTCGTAATGGACCAGTAATGGCAAAAGGCAGGAATGACCATTTCTAAGCCCATGTTGTCCTGGGTCGTGCAATTGTTGTGATTCCATGTGAATGGTATCTCGTCTCCTAAGACCCTTTCACATATCTTAATAATGTGGGACATTACCACAATTGGTTTATAGTATTTTTGCAACTGCCTTACTGCCATCTTTTAGTGGGACTATATCAGTGTTTTTTTATGGACAACAGGTCGACCAGTGTCGAGGGTCCTTACCCATAAAAAAATTAACGAGATAACAGATGCTTGCAATTCTTGATGAATAAGGAGTTTGGGCCTGATGCCAAGTGCATGAGATGTTATAAATGGTTTCTTTGAAATCAAGCGAGGTTAAGATTATGTTAGAAACTGTGGCAGCATTTTGAGTTTCATTCACGAAAAACTTACTGGGGTCGTCAGTCTTTACACTGTTTAATTTCTCACTGAACACAAAATCGTAATTCACTCAATTCTTTGTTTTCGTCAATGTTCCATTTCCGTAAGCAAGGACCCGATACTAGCCATGACTCTTGTCTTGGATTTTAAATATGAGAAAAAGTGTTTTGAATTCCTTTCAGTTATCTTTATGGCTTTTTGCTCCCTCCCTCTCTCTCTCCTGGACTCTGTATGATGCATTCAGGTTGAACTCTGCGATCAACGATCATCACATCTCTCACTAGTGTTTCCTTTCGTTCTTCATAGTTTGCGACCTTACAGAAGTTCCGCAAACCATTTTCTTTGCCCATAAAGGGAGCATCTCTCTTTCTAAATTGCATTTTTCCTTCCTCTTTTATAATTCTATGTTTATAGAGTATACTACTAGTACCCTGAGCTCATTTTCTCAAGATACTAGTTCAAATCTTATGTTAGTCACAGTGTCTTATTGGGATATTTCAGTAAGTTCATGATTTAACTGATC